>NW_028227264.1:83870000-83917500 GCF_978045245.1 Mus caroli
TATCCTACCCTTTAACCACATCCTCTCAGGTTTCTCCTAGCATCTCCTCAGGAGGCTGAATTGTTTATTGTTAGTTGTAAGGCCACTTCTTGTTTGACCCTTAACCTTCACAATACCAGTCATCCCTCCTCTTTATTTGGACCTACCCTGGCCGTGCTCTCAAGAGGCTCCCACATTACACAGGAAAGAGGGTTATTTTTGTCAGATCCTATGCATGCACACAGATGCCAACTATTGGGAGGACACGTGCCCAGAAGTTACAGCGGTTAGCTGTAGGCAAGATTCCAGGATCCAGGAATGTTGTTTTAATTTCTTGGGGATTTCTGTAGTGTGTGTGTGTGTGTGTGTGTGTGTGTGTGTGTGTGTGTGTGTTAGTCATGAGCTCGATTTTGTCCTAATGTTCTTGTTTTAATACATGCTGATCTGTTAATGAGAAGGCAGTTAAGGACACAGTTAGGGGCTGCGGTACTTCTCCATTTCCTTGGATCTACCTAAGAAATAGAGGCCCACTCCCACCTCTCTTTGCAAAGACCCTCCTTGACTAGCCAACACAGCAGTACCATGCCTTTGGTATCTTCTATGCCCCAGAAATGGCCATATGAGGGAGAAGGCCCCCTGCCTGGGCTCTTACCCTCTAGCATCTCTGCTCTAGGGGATGACTCTTGTCCAGTTCCCTCACCCTCAGTTCACTCTTTCATCTATAAGGGGAGTCAGAGGAAGGCTTGAGGCTAGTCTGGACTACCCAGGCTGCCCAAACTAAGTAAAGACCAGGCTAAGATCATCTGGCAAGAGGGACAGATGTCCCTCCAGACAATGCCAGTTCTCCAGAACCACCAGCTGTCCATAGAGGTCAGCTATACTCCCAAGAATGCTACTTTTTTGACAGAAGATTCTAGAGGGACACCTCAAAGTAGAGTTTTCATGGAGGAATGCATTCATTCCCCTGGGTTTGGGCAGTCTGCTGACAGGGACCATCCTGACAAGAATGAAGAGATTCTAGGGTGACACCTTTGTCACTCTCTTTAGCTATCAGATCAGTGAAGCAATAGATTCCAACAAATTGGAATTTTCCAGGACTTCTCTGATGGGTAAAGGAAAAGACAGGAAGGGAGCCTGGTGCCAGCCCAAGAAAGAACTTGTCTCCCAGAAAGAGATCTTGTATACAGTCCTGACATCTGTCAGGCCACCTTGTAGGCCAGACTGGGGCCTGAGCAACGGTGATGGGTAAGACAATACCCTGGGCAAGACCATATGCCAGGTCTGCATAGCTGTGCAGACCTCTTGCCCACTGCTTAAACATGAACATCTTTCAGGTCACTCAGGATGGGCTCTCCAGGGTGCACTGGACTTCTTTGTTTCTCTTCCCAATGTGGCCGCATTGAATACAGTCTCCTTTCCTGCTTTTCCTGAGTAACTGTGTCTTCAATTGGACGGTGGATGGAAGGTGGCAGAGCCTGGCTTGTCAGGGCCCAGGCTCTCACCCTAACTCTGGTAAGAAGAGTCTGACTTTGACTTACAGTTGCGCATCTGAGTAAAATCATCCAGGCCACTTTCTCATCTCAACAGCAGTGACTGGGGAGTCGGCCCATTGACCAAAGACCTAGCCACACCAAAGGGAGGACCCTGTTGCTCAACTGTGACATCAGGTAACCAACCTTTCCATCCTCTCTCCAACTCTGATAAAAAAAAATGCAACGGCTGCAGCCAACAACTCTACAGAGGGATAAGCTGCCCAAGAGGCTGAGAGGGTAGAAGTCCTTGGCTCTCTGGACTTGAGCTGGGTGACGTTTGTGAGCTCTGAAACCTCTCTGGGCCTTGATCAGCAATAGAGAAGGTTGGATTAAATGGATGCATTTCCCTCTAAGTCCAACCTTGTTATGACTCCCTTACTTCTCCCTCTCCACCACCTCAGCCCCCAATACCTGCCCTTCCAAAGACACATCAAGACAAAGACCAGGAGTTAGCTCAGCTCGGTCCTGGTGCTTCTGGGACGGGTCATAAGCCTGCCCCTTGCATGCGGTCTATCACGGCCAGCTGTGTCAGGGACTGAGAATCTACCTCCTCCCAGGTCAGCTGAAAGTTCAATCGGTTCAAGTAGGGATAAAAAGGCCTGCCCTGCACTCTGCCGGTTGAGTGGCTCAGCCCAGCATCTTGGATTAGCCCAGGCTCCTCACTGGCTCTCCAGTTTCAAAACAAAACAAAACTTTGAAAGAAAGCTGTATTCAGTGGAAAATCCCCAGGCAGAGAGGCCCCTGTGAGCATTCAGAGAGTGCCATCTGTCAAGCCTTGGCTCCACACAACCTGGGACCAAAACAGCCTTTTAATGTCAAAAGCAATCATGGTAATGGCACCTTGTGTTTGGACTGCGCTTCTGACCTTTCCAAGGTCCTCATCTGGGCTCAATTCAGCCTCGTGCAACTTTCTAAAACAGACAGAACAAGGGAACTTCAGATAACCCTGTGATGCTTTAGAGGTGAGGGCTAGAAGGGTCCGTGGTGGGAAGAGACAACTTGGAGCTGAGTCAAAATTCAGTGTGTTGTGTCATAGCACCAGAGCAGCCCAGATCCCAGCTGCACCCCAGGCTCAGCGCCTGGAACACAACCATTTCCAACATTCTGGGTAAAACCCACAAACAAGCATGTTTTAGTGATGTGTAGACATGCTCGGGAGGGGGCAGGGTGTATTATGCTGCATCCACAGAATCTGGAGACCTGGAAAATTACCCGAAGCAGGCTCCTTGCAGCCCTGGGGCACGGGCTCTGGGGCAGCAGGACAGTCTGACAATAGAAGTCTCTGGAAAGGGGAATTTCTTTCTTGCCCATATCCCAGACCAACTGTAGATAGGCTGAGTCCTCATGCTGTGTTGGCGGTGTTGGGTACAGAGGATGCTTCTAGGCTCTGGGTTCTCTGTGGTGTTATCTAGGAAGCCAACTCAAAGCTGACCTCCAGTTTTTTGAGAACTGGCCTTAGGATTGGCAACAACCCCACGGGAATAAAAGCTAGATTGCACAGAAGGTGCTGGGTAGTGATGTGGTTACAGATAAAGATTCAGCAGCCCGAAAAGTACCCTGAAGCCATGGCAGCCTTTAGGGTTATCCATGTTGAAAGCCTTATATTCACAGACAGGCACCTGACTACACCTGGGAAGGTTTGTGATCTTGGATGCACAGACACCCCCTGGGAGCAATTCACATTGAGAGCTGCAAGCTGGCAGCTACAGCCTCCCAGGTCTAAAAGGTGATCCAGGTGTCCAGGCCCAGTGTCTGTTTGCAAGGCTTATACCAGCTGCATTGTTTCACCTTCAAAAAGCATATAGGCAGAAATTCTAACCCCCAGGACCTCAGAATATGATCTTAATAGAAAACAGGGTCATTTGCAGATGTAGTTAAGTGAGCATGACGTCATCAAGATGTGCCCGTAATACCCTGTGACCAGTATCCCTATAAGCATGCAAAATCTGCACACCCACTCACACAAAGGGAGGATTAAGTGAAGCCACAGAACCAAACTGTCACCTGTAACCCAAGGAGAGGCCGTGGGCAGCCCACATCCTCAGAAGCCCTTAGAACAGTCCTGATTGCTGGCTCCCAGCCTCAAGGACTGTAGGGTAATGCATGTCTGTCACATAAGCCCCAATGTTGTGATGCCTTGCTAGGAACCCCCAGCAAATCGCTCCAGAGACAGTGCCTAGGAAGGCCAACATGGTCATGTGACATCTAACTGGACAGAAAAGGGAGTAAGAAGAAAACAGGATCTTCCTGTAAGGGACCAGAATCTTCCACCATGATAATGCAGTCATGTGAGAGGGGATTTAGCAGCTGTGGGCAACCATGTGCCCAGATAAAAACTCTAACGCTAAAAGCCAGGATCATGAATAAAGCCATGTGAACCACTCCAAGGAGACTGCATAAAAAAGGAACACTTGTTTTAGGATCCCTTGTCAAGAGGGTCCTTAGGAAGGCCAGTACCCGACTTGTGGTAAACACAGAAGGAATTTGTTCTCACTCTGATCTGTGCCTGGGCAGGCTTCCGGAGAGAGGTGACTCAGGAGCTCTGTCCCCAAGGATTCCTGAGGGAAAGAAGACGGTGCCTCAGTCCCAGCACCGAGGACACGTTTGCTCATGAGCTCCTATCTCTGCCCTCCACAGAAACCCCAAGACTTCACGAACTGCTTCAGCACCTGCCACTGTCAGTCTGGGTGCGAAGGATATTTTACCTGCTTCCCACATCAGTAAATAAAAGGCCTAACCAGCAGAGATGGGAAAAGCATCACACTGTCCATATCCGAGCATCTCCTGACTCCCAGGCCTAAGCTGAGCTCTACTAAGGATCTGGGGCGGGGGGTAGGCACCTATAGCTAATTTTGTGAGTGTCCGGCCCTTTTAGGCCACTCTGTGATAAGCACTCTCCCAGTCTTCCATCATGCATAAAGTGAGAAAAACATACCTCTGTTCTGATAAAGCTATGTTTCCTCTGTTACCCCATACCGAGGACCAAAAGACAGCACAAAAACAGATTGGAGCTTGGGAATGTAAGTATTGGTGTCTTGTGTTGGGCCTTGAATGGGGAGAGTTAGAGAACTGACAGATGAACAGGCTGGAAAGATGCTCTAAGCAAGGACCCAGGAAGGAGCATGGTATGGTCAGAGCCAGCACATCACCACAAGCACCTAGGAAGCTCCCACACTTCACACAGCCATGATGGAACCAGAGCGCCTCCTCCTTCATTATTCTTGTTTGGAGAAGTCTTACGTGCCTTGTTTACAGGGACACCTGTTGTTTGTATGTGCCTGCTCTGGCCCAGGATGGAGGTGGTGCCAAGTCTTAGCCTCTGCCTCCCATTGCCTACGTGTCTTGGGAAAATGGTTTAATCTTTTTCAGTCCTAACTTCCTCATATGGAAATAAATAGAGGTTCACTGTATTTCTCTTAGAGTGTCTGCAAGGAGGAAATGAAACCATGGGTGTAACCACAGTGCCCAGCTTGCAGAAATGGCAATGGCTTAAGTATACACTGGTTGCTGGATTCACATCACCCTGGCCCCATATGCAAGAACCCTAAACCAAACAAGGCTGGATACGTTCTCTCAGATTTGTAGAGGAGGCTCTAGAAGTCTGGCTCCTCACTATTGGCATTTGATCCAAGACTGCAGATAACACCCAAGGTGGTCATTCAGGAAAAGGCTCAGGAGGTGGTGGGAGGTGAGGAGGAGGCTGGTGTTGATCTCTGGCCTACACACATGCAAACACACACACACACACACACATGAAGAGAAGGAGGAGAAAGAAAAGAAGGAGGAGGGAGAGGAGGAGGGAGGGGAAGGGAGGGAAGGAAGAGGTAAAAGAAAAGAAGAAAAGGGAGAGAGGAGAGAGAGTGGAGGGACAAGGAGGAGACCACACACTTTCATGACCCTTCTCAGCTTCTCCCACTGAACCCATTTTCTGATGAGCCTGCTCTGAAACATTTGTCTCCTGGGCCCTCCTTGGCTCCCTGGCTCCTCTCTGGCCTTTTCTAGAGCATCTAACTGCTCTTTCTATAGAAGATGTGAGGTTTTTAGAGGAGTCTTTCAGTCCCAATCAGCCCTATTCCTTGCAGAAAGACCACAGATGGATCCCTTAGCTGGAGAGAAGGTGAAGCCCCTGCTGTCCAGGCGGGTGACCCCAACCAGCCACCATTATCTCGGAACACTCTACTCACCTCTTCTATAAAATAAGGATAGTCTGCGCCTCAACCCTGATGGGCGAGCTGCTGAAATCCTCTCTGAACGGACTCACTGAGCCACACTGCACTACACAAACTCCAGCCGTCATGTCCACAGAGCTTCTCACAGCTTTACCAGGCACGTGAGATTCCGGCAGTCGAAACTTCAATACAGACAGGAACCACGCCTACCCATGGTTCCGTGGTAACTGGAAGCTGAGCTTGCCGATGCTTCCAAAGCACAGAACATGGATTTCAAACGTAACCGGTCTATTTCTTGATTCCCCTTTCACTCACTGGTTATTCTCGGAAAATGCTATTGGGTGGTGTTTGGAGTGATCATCAAGGAAGAAATAATTTATGAGGGACTATCTTGCCTCTTACCAGCATCTGTTGGAAACACAACCAAACAGCACATGTTTTTCCGTGCTCTGAAAATCAAGAACTGCAGAGCTGTTTTCTCTCAAACGTTTCCAAAACAAATCACTTTCTGTGATGGAAAGTGTTGCCCCCAACAAAAAAACGGGTGAATGAAAACAGAGCATGCGACAGAAGTCCTTGCTACACCACGGGGCTGCCTGCCGCCTGCTCCCACCATGCGGCTACCGCCTTGCTTGTGCAGTGGGACAACTCAGCTGTGCCTGCTGGTAACGAGCAGCTTCACTTACTTCTCCACTCTTCTAAGTCTCAGTTTCCCCATCAGGAAAATGGGAGAGCTTCTAGAAAGATTACATGTATGAAATTATGTGCCTAAAGTTCCTGTGATGTCTTAAGTACACAGTCACGCCTCACTGAGCGGAACAAGCTCTAACCCTCTGCACCCTCACCCCTGGGGATCCTAAAACTGACAGATGCTTAGGTCCTTGATGAAAGATAGATTGGTGGCTAGGGAGACGGATCAGTGGGTACCAGCACTTGCTGCACAAGAAAGGGGTCTGAGTGTGACTTCTCAGCACCCACATAAAAGTGGGCGTGGCCACACACATCTGTAACTTCAGTGCTATGGGGAGAGAAATAGGATCACTGAGTCTAGCTGGCTGTCCACCTCACTCCACGTTCCGTGAGAGACCTTGCCTCAAGGAAATAAGGTTGATCATGATAAAGCAGTCCACACAGTGCACTCCTCTTCCCTCAGCACATGTTCATGTGGGTGTAGACACCCATGCTCACACGCATGTGCATCAGCCACACACATGCAAATAAAATAGAATTTAATAGCACAGCCTATGCATTCAACCTGAGAGCACCCTTCAGTAAGGTACACCTCTTAAGAGACCTCTGATGTGCCTGCCACATTGGCTAGGTAGTGGTTACAGTATATTGTTTAGGAGATCATTACAAGAAAAACAATTTCCACATGTACAGTATAGACTGTTTCTTTTCGAATGTTTTCAGTATGAGGCTGGTTGAATCAAGGATGCAGAACCCATAGGCATGGAGGGCTATGGGACTGTCACTTCCATGTCAGATCCCAATAGACATTGATGAAGCTCTATCACACATCTTCCAGAACCAATGAACCACTCTCTTCTTAGTGATGAGGGCTACTGAAAAATTCTAATCCTAAAACTGAGATTTTAGGGTCTAGAGAGATGGTTAAGAACCCAAGCTGCTCCTCTAGAGAACAGCAGTGCAGTTCCCAGCACCCACAGCAGCCATGTGTAACTCCAGTTCCAAGGGATCCAAAGCTTTTTGTGGCATCTGAGTGCACTTGCACACTTGTGGTATATACACACACACATACATGATGTGCACACACATATAGATATACACATGAACACACACATGTACATACACATACAAATGTGTACACGCATGCATGCATTGACAGAGACATACACACATGTGTGCACATACATACACACATGAACACACACACACATGCATACACACACAGACAAACACATGCACCCATACATGCACACATGCAAACACAGAGACACACACACTGGTACATACATGTGCACATACATACATGCTCACACACAGACATACACACGTGTGCATATACATATGAACATCCAGAAACACATTAACCTACATCCACACATGCATCCACAGACACACACACAAGCATGAGCACACAGAGATATTTACACACATGTGCACATACATAAGCACACACATATAAACACACAGATACACACTAAGACAGAGACACACACTTTTTAAGAACTAAGACAAATGTTTTTTAAAACCTGAGATTTTAGGTCTTTTGTTCTGGCAGCTAAAAGAAGAAAAATTGTGTTTAGAAAAAGAAATAATTTCATTCTTTTATGTTATTTGTTGTTTAATATAACACTGTCAAGTATACAAGACAGGGTGGAGAGCCCTGCACATGTTACCAGCTCCTGTAACCATAAGTGAGTGGCTCAGGCAAGGGAAGAGGGAGGCCGAAGTGACCAGGGTCAGGAAGACCTGGGCTCAATTTTCAGACTTGTCTTGTTCTGATTTTCTAATTGACTTTTCACATTTTTATTAATTGTATGTTTGTGCGCATGTGTGAATACTCAGAGCAGTCTCTGGGTGAGATGGTCTTGTACCCTACATGCTTCAGCACGCCCATGTCAGCTCACACATATGCAAGAACCATTTCCACCCTCAGGAAGAAGGGTGTAAGGAGCAGCCCTCCCTTACACACAGGCGGCAGAGTGGTAACCCATGACTTACAACTCAAAATCAGCAGCCTAGCCCTATCCCAACCCCCTCCCTGGTGTGTACCTCACGCCCCTTCGCAGCCAGCTCGTCTCTCCCTCTAATACAACCCAATCTAACTTGGGACAGGGCTCACGCCTAGTCATCAAATCTGGATGGAGACCGACTCTACCACCTTCTCCTCTCGATGCCTCTCCCCCGCGCCCCAGGGAGGCTGTAGGCAGTGCTGATATGGAAGCTTTGCTGGCAGAGTTGTGACTTCAGATTGTCACAACTGGAGGAGGGGCTGCGTGCCTCTCGTTTCTTTTTAAAAACTCTCTCATATATTACATCCCAAGTGCAGTTTCCCCTCCCTCCACTTCTCCTAGTCTCCCTGCCCCCACCTACCCTTTCCCCCACCCCATTTCCCCTCAGAAAAGGGCAGGTCTCCCATTAACTAAACACGACATCAGTCTCCAAGAACAGGCACATCAAGGCTGTATGAGACAACTCAGTAGGAGGGAAAGGGGCCCAAAGGCAGGCAAGAGACAGGGACAAAGCATACATACAGAGGACCTAGGTCAGTCCCCTAAGGCCCCTGATCTCTTTGAGCCCCAACGAGTACCAGCCAGTTGATTCTGTGGGGTGCGTTCTCCTGGTGTGTCCCTGACCCCTCTGGTTCCTCCGATCCTCCCTTCCCATCCTCCACAGGACCCCCCAAGCTCCAGCTCACATTTGGCTGTGGGAGTCGGCACCTGCTCCCATCAGTTGCTGGATGAAGCCCCTCTGCAGGCTGGAGTCTCCTAGAACAAGTCTTCACCACTCTTTGAATTTTCACATGTCAGCTAGAAATGGAGCAGGGTGTGGGCAAGGGCTAACCAGTTCTTCCACAACAAAAACAATCAGACTGGATCAGTTCATGAAGACTGGTGTGAGAAAGTCCAACTGTCTGGGTAGGAATTCTGGCTCTCCCACTTCCTGTGTGATGGTAAGCAAGTTACCTAACCTCTCTGTTCCTTCAGTTTCTTCATCTGTCAGACAGGATTAGATCATAAAGGTTATTTTGAAGGATGTGAATAGTACCCAGCACGGTCTAGACACTTGCTAGATGTTAGCTATCAGCACTCCAGACAGAGATGACCCCTCACCCACAAAGCTTCTCTTTGCCTCCCTCCTCCCAACCCTCTTCATTCTCCCCTCTGGTCTGGTAGAGTCTGAGTCCCCCCAGCCCCCAAGAGGGCCTATGGAGTGTGAATGCAGGCCGTGTTGACTAAAGCAGGGAGCCTGACCTCGCCAAGCCTGACAGGCTTATGTGACCCACGGAGTCCATGAAAGGTCAAAGGTCACAGTGAGGTCACCAGAGCCCATTCAGGGACACCTGGCACTCCGCTTACCCCAGGCTTCTGGGCCTCTGGGTACTGCGGGGGAGGGGTCTGTCTGTCCCACCCTGCTCAGCCCCCTGGGCCCCACAAAGGCTGAAGCTGTCCAGAGCTGTCCATAGAGCCTCACACCATGCATCTCATTCTTGCATCTGGCCAGGCAGGGACTGTAGACAGGGCAGGGAGGAGCAGCTGGCCAGCCTGGGATTCCACACACAACAAGATGAAATGCAAACAGTGGGGGTTGGGGGGGGGAACTGCTGAGCTCAAGTGAGTCTCTGCCACAGTAAGTGTCCTCTCATCTGGGCTCCCTCCATCTCTCAGCCTGTGGGGAGGGCTGAGTGATACAGAATGTATGGCAGACTCTTGAGAATTTTCTACCATTGTGACAACCAATTATTCGTGTGTGTGTGTGTGTGTGTGTGTGTGTGTGTGTGTGTGTGTGTGTTCGCGCATGCTCGAGCATGCGTGATGGTAGAGGCCACAGGTCAACGCCCCACTGTCCCACTGTGGGAGATATCCATCACCTTTTTGAAAACAGAGTCTCTTCACTGGCCTGGAACTCACCAAGGAAGGGGGGCTGGCAGGGCACTCAGCCCCAGGGATCTCCTATCTCCATCTTCCAGCTCTGGGATTGCAAGCATGCCCGCCACCTCTTGTTAGATGCGCCTTGTTCTGGGAATCTAGCTCTGATCTTCATTTCTGCAGAGCAAGCACTTTGCCTTCTATGCCACCAGCTCAACCCTCATTTATTCTGCAGAGCAACCCTCAGAGGTAGAAAATCTCACCCTTTCCTCAGTGGGGAACCTGAGGGCCACAGAACTTGGGACTTTTAGAGCTGGGGTCACACAGAGAGGTGACACCAGTGACCGTGCTGCTGATGCATCACCCCTGTCCTGAGGTTTCAGATGGTCTTGTCCATGGTATTCTCTGATGGAGAAAGCTGAAGTGGCTCCCTCAGCGAAGGTGGGGCAGGCTCAGAGGAAGGGGTGAAGAATGGTTTGGACAGCAGTGACCACCTTGTCTACCCTCCCAACAGGTGCTCCCAGGGGAACACTCCACAGCTGTGTTGATTTAATCTATAATAAATTAAAATCAAGCAAAAGGAATAGTTCAACTCTACATCGCCTTCCCACTGCATGGCACAAGGGCAGTGTCCCTTTGTCACAGATGCTCCTGTTGGAGGAGACTACTTGAGAACACCTAACTCTAGGATTGGGAAGTCTGGATGCCAGCAGACCTCTCAGAGGATGCTGCACTTGAGGTGGAGCTGAAGGGTAAAGGACACTGGGGAGAAAGCCTCTGGGGTGGGGAGCAAGAGCACCCAGGTCCCATGAAGGGAGGGGACCTCAGGACTTGGAGGCAGGGTGAAGGAAAAGGTCTCTGAGGGATCGGTGGCCTGGATGTCCCAGTCCCCACTCAGCCACATGCCCCTGGACAAGTGATGTCTTTGTCCCTCAGCCCCTCCCCCTGTAAGAGGGGCAGTAATGGAACCTTCCCTCAACACCACAAAAGGTTAACCAAGCTTAGCACAGAGTGGATATTATCTGTCCCTATAAGAAACAAGATGAAGTCAGAGAGGCCGGCATGAGCTAAGTTGCCTGGGCCTGTGGGCCATGGAAAGGATGCTTGCTTTCATCCCAGAAGCCACGGGAAGGCTAAGAGTTCAAACATGGAGGTGAACATTGTGCAGGATACAAGCAAGCCACAGCAGTTGCACTCAATAACAGCCAGGTTCCTGAGGGCTCAGCTGTGGCTGCTTTGTCAAAAGGCCAGACATCCATTCTCCTTGTGTTTTTAAGTAGTCCTCTGGATCCCAATGTTTGAAATAGCTTGAGGAACATACTAACCACCTGCTTGGACATCTGGTCTACCCCTATAATTGGTATCTCCCAAGTTCCATAAACCAGTTTATTACTAAAGCCATATCACCCGATAATCCAGGTGTGTCTCTGAGAGGGGATAAAAACCAGATTATATGGCACACAGGTGGTATATCAACTATAAAAAGAAAGTCACCAAATTAAATCTGAACAAAACACTACCCAATTGGCTAGACACAAGAGGACCCAGCCCTGAGAGTCGGGGAGCCTTGATTCTTTTATTTCATAATATTTTGGCAGTAAAAAGAAAAATCTTTGAAAACTATTATCCATTTCACTGTGGGTTTGTTAAATGAGTTTTATTCTCATGTTCTTTCTTGGGTCTGTCGATACTCTCACCGCCCCCACCCCTACCCCACCAAAAGAGGTGGCAGGTGCACTTTTAGGAGTCAATGACCCGTGTCACTGCCTGATACTATGTTACAAAGCAAAACTGCCTAGTTAAGACAAAGAACTGTTTGAAAGAGCGGGACATAATAAGAGCAAGGTCTGATTTGATGGTTGAGAAGGCTTGCTCGGGGGACCAGGGATATAACTTCATGGTAGTGTTTGTTTTCATATATTTTCTTTTCTCTAGATGCAGAGAGAAAGACTCAGACAGTGAATATCGGTTTGGACTCTACAGTTTGTCCTGTAACCCTTGGGGACTGAGTCTGCCAACTCTGAAGCCACCGATTCAGAAATTCATTCATTCATTCACAGATATTAGGGAACATCTACTGTCTCTAAATCCTGAGCGAAAATGGAACTGAAAGATGAGCAATGCCTACTTCTCAAGTAGCTTATTCAGAATTCACTCGACACAAGCTGTGGCTGTTCCCACCATGTTCCTGGGTCATGGTGATCTTGATGACTTGCTAGCTAATGCAAGCTCTGTGAAACTATGTGTAAAACAATAATGGCCAAATCCCTTAATGGTGTAAAGGAAAGGGTGGTAGAGAACAGAAGTGGGGATTGTAAGCCACATTTTCAACTAGCTGCCTTGTGTCAGATTAGAATCAACTGTCACCGGTTTGCATTTTCCCCTTACTTAACAGCTTATGGAAAGTGGAGACCCGCGGGTAAATCGGGATCCACTGGTCTACAGCATCTCCTTTGTGGCTATAGAGAAATGTACTGGAGCAGTGCCTGGCACCAGGATCAGTTTCTATTGAGGGAGAAGTCAGTGTGTCTGTAGCTCAGTCATGGGTGCACGCAGGAGAAAGCAGCTGAGATGATTCTGGGGAAACACAGACGTGGCTCTGCAGTCAATTAGTGAGGGCGAATGAAAATGAGGTCAGTCCTCGGATGGCAAGTCCCAAGAGAGGCAGTGAGATACCACAGGAACCCCTCCACGCTCCATTCTTGGTAGCCTCAAGGACACACTTCTAAAAATAGATAAACAATACCACTCAGATCTGCCGGAGATTTCACAACTGCTGGCCCAGCACAAACTGCTTGGCTTTGGCCAAGCCAAGATGCAATGAAAACCAGCCAGGAGGCTGAGCCAGGAAGCTTAGCATGACCAAGGTCAGAAATCCCAGTAACAGCATCCCTCTGTCCACAGCCTTGACCACAGAAGCATGGAGACCCACCACCCCAGGTCCTTGCTTGAGCTGTTCTGCAACTCAGAGAGCTCTCCTCTAACACCCGTGGCTATCCGAGACTTCATTTCAGGGACAAAGGAGCCTGCATCAGTGAAATGTTGCCTCAAGGACTAGAAAATTAATGAGCAATGTCCACAATTCCAGTAGAGAGGAAAGCTTGCAAGCATGAGGTGGGGGCAGGGCCGGATAAGAAAAGGGTTCAAAGGGGAAGTAATTACAAACACACGAGAGGAGACGGATCACAGTCCCAACTGGAAATGTGGGACAGCAAAACATGAGATCTGGCATTCCATCTGTGGGCTTAAAATCCATTTTAAAGTTGACAGTTCTATGCAAGTAACAAATGTCTATTGTTATGATTGATATAAAGAATCTAGCCGGGCGGTGGTGGCACACGCCTTTAATCCCAGCACTTGGGAGGCAGAGACAGGCGGATTTCTGAGTTCGAGGCCAGCCTGGTCTACAAAGTGAGTTCCAGGACGGCCAGGGCTACACAGAGAAACCCCGTCTCAAAAAACCAAAAAAAAAAAAAAAAAAAAAAAAAAAATCCAAAACTTTGGGGCTGGAGAGATGGCTCAGTGGTTAAGAGCACCGACTGCTCTTCCAGAGGTCCTGAGTTCAAATCCCAGCAACCACATGGTGCATCCCATCTGCAGTGGGATCTGATGCCCTCTTCTGGTGTGTCTGAAGTCAGCTACAGTGTACTCATAAATAAAAATAAAATAAAAAGAATCCAAAACTTCTGTCGAGTCCTTGGTGTCATCCTATGAGGTGAGGTAAGAGCCTCCTCTCCCACAACTTTTTTTTTTTTAACCAGATGAAGAACATGATTTGGACTCTGCACGCTAGAGCAGCACATACAAGTTACCGACCCAGAGGCTCCTTGCCTGACTTGTGGCCATGGTTAACTGTATCAGCCGGATTAGCTTGAGAGTCAGTGAGTTTTCGAATGAGTTGGACTCACCTAAGAGCATCTTACTTTCTCATCCGTTTCTTCAATCCAGCCCAGTCTGCCTGATTCCTGGAAATGGCAATGCCCTTAGGCGATCGGGGAACCATTTTCACAGCTCTGAGACATTAAATAACAGTCTCATTCTTTGGATAATGAAGGATACGGCCCACTTGGAGTGTGTCTGCGAGAACCTATCCAAAGCCGGGTGGCATCAAGGACAGCAACCTAATGGAGAGAACGTATGTCCGTGGCATCATCCCATGGGCTAGGGTCCCTGATGGGACAGAGTCAGGAGAAGCAAAAACCCCACTCGCAAGCTTGCGTTCTGCCCACCAGCTTCCTGGGCAGCATGAGGTGACCAGGTTTATCTCACCACAGGCTTCTGCCACCATGATTTTCTTCTTCACCAGTGGCCCAGAGCAATGACTCCAGTTGGCATGCATTGAAACCTGTGGACCTATGAGACAAACTAAGTCTTTCCTTCTGTTGAGTTGTTTTTGTTTTGTTGTTGTTGCTGCTGCTATTGTTTTAGATTAGTGTTCATTATCATGCATACAGCATTCTGCCTGCAGGCCACAAGAGGGCATCAGGTCTCGTTATAGATGGCTATGAGTCACTGTGTAGTTGCTGGAAACCGAACTCAGGACCTCTGTAAGAGCAGCCAGTGCTCTTAACCTCTAAGTCATCTCTCCAGCTCTGTTAAGTTGTTTTACCAGGTATTTTTTCCACAGTGATGGAAAATGAGTGGCATACTTGTATATAAAATTTATCCAAGAAACTTTAAAAATTAATCCTGGAGTTTGTTGTAGACACCCTAAGCCCGGTCATTTGTGCCTTCAGTGTTCCCTGAGACAAGTCTCATGTAGGGCTTTGTTGGGAATCCGTTTAACACAATCTAATTATCTCTCCATTGTCCTGACCAGAATATTGATGCCTAAAAAATTCAAATATAATGCTCAAGGTAATAGGATATCAACCACAGAGGCAGGACTGGAGCCCCAGGCTTAGACTCTGGCATTCTTACCATTGTGCAATCCATCCATCACTGGGAGCCCCAAACAGGGCACAGCCGGGTCACTTTGTCTGAGTCACTAGATTGATAACACCTTTACCACCAGTTCTTACCTGAACCTTCACTTCAGATCAGTGAGATGAAATCAAGATTTACCCAGCGCATTCTGCACACTGTGCTTAGCACCAGGAACTCCACAGAGAACAAGACTAACCTGTTTTCTTCCTCTTACAAAACTCACAAGCTAGCAGAATAAAGAATATTCTGGAAAAAAAATGTTACCAAGTTTCTGTATCAATTGGAAGCAGCTAAATCAATCTTATGGTCTCATCAGCATATCCTCAAAGCTGCTCTGTCGTCCTGAGCCCTGGAAACCTTAGTGGTCTTGGATGCTTCTGTAACTCCCCTCATCACTTTTGGGCACCCAGCAATAGCATCCATCATTCCGTAGATAATAAGTCTCGTTCAGTTAAATGCCATCACTGCTGAGTGTCCTCTCTCTCTCTCTCTCTCTCTCTCTCTCTCTCTCTCTCTCTCTCTCTCTCTCTCTCTCTCCTCTCTCTCTCTCTCTCTCTCGTGCATTGCACATGCTAGGTAAGTGTTCAAACCACTAAGTCACATTCCGAGCCTGTGTTAGTGGTAGTTGTTGCTGCTGCTGTTTTATGGGTCTCTGTGTGTTTATTACAGACTAACTTAAAACTTTTGATCTTTCTGTTTCCATCTCCTGAGGGTTGGGGTTACAGGTGTGCACCACCATATCCAACTTTAAATCTGCAAATCTTTATCCAATGAAAAAGTCTTTCCTCTACTTCAGGATCATAGGATATAGTGAAAAGTGGGGGTTGTCTCAGCTTTGCATTTTTGCCCTCGTCCACTACACTGTGTTTCTTTAGGATCCTCTAAGGCCAGGGTCAGGGACCAAAGAGCAGGGAGGAGGGTGGAGAAGAGGAACAAGAGGAGGAAAGAGAGGAGAAAGAAGAGGAGGTGGAGGAGCAAAAAAGAGGAGGATGAAGAATAAGAGGAGGAGGAAGGAAGAGGAAGACACACACGCACAGGTGGGGGGCAGGGAGAGAAGAATGTGAGAGGATTTTACAGAACCAAGATCATCTGTGCTGGTTGTAATCCTCAGTCATGCCTAAATGCTGGCTTCCTTCCGAGTCAGACTGCAAGAACCCATTTCCCCTAGGGGTATTTTTTTAGCTGAGGCTTAAGCATTGCTAGAAAAAGTTCCCAGTGGAGGTGGAATGTTTATTTCATGCCAGACTTTTGTATCAAGCACCACTTAATGTTGTTTTGTTTTGTTTTGTTTCTGTTGGACAACTAAACCTGGGGCTGGGGAGAAGGCTTAGTCAGTGAAGTCTTGCAAGCATGAGGACAGGAGTCAGATTCCCAGCCCGCGCTTATAACCGCTGAGAGCCAGTGGCAGGCTTCTGCAACACCAGTGCTGGACCAATCAGACACAAGTAGATTCCCTGAAGCTCATTGGCCAGCCAACCTAGCCAATCAGTGAACTCCAGGTTTGGGGAGAGATACTCGACTTGGGGGTTAGGGGTAAACTGGGTATGGTGGCACACACCTTTAATCCCAGTAGTTGGGAGGCAGAATCACGCAGAACTCTGAATTCAAGGCCAGCCATGCCTACATAGAGTTCTAGGACAGTCTGGGCTACATAGAGAGAGTTCCAGGACAGCCCGGCCTGCATAGACTCTCTCAAGAAAAGAAGTGAGAGGAGAGAGAGAGAGAGAGAGAGAGAGAGAGAGAGAGAGAGAGAGAGAGAGAGAGAGAGAGAATAAAGACATCAGTTTGACACCTACATGAAGGTGTCAGGCAATTGGTCTGCCTGATAACTGGATGACTAATTGTGTTTGGCAGAAGGCTAGGTTGTAGTAGATCCCCAAGTGGAGTAGGCTATGAGCAGTATTGCCACTACTCCTTAAGGCCCATCCTTACCTTGTTGTTTTCTCACTGTTAGCACTAAATACCTGACTGAGACAACCCAAGGGACAGAACGGAAGGTTTATTTTGGCTCATGGTTTGCAGATGCAAGTCCATCATGGCTGGGCAGGCCGGGTAGCAGGAGCACAAGGAGGCTAGTTACATTGTATCCACAGTCAAAAGCAGAGAGCAGTGAGGGTTGGCAGGCAACCTTTTTTTTTTTTAAGATTTTTTTTTTAAGATTTATTTATTTATTATATGTAAGTACACTGTAGCTGTCTTCAGACACTCCAGAAGAGGGTGCCACAACGGATGGTTGTGAGCCACCATGTGGTTGCTGGGATTTGAACTCTGGACCTTCGGAAGAGCAGTCGGGTGCTCTTACCCACTGAGCCATCTCACCAGCCCAACCTTTTTTATTATTATTATTATTCAGGCCAGGATTGGAACTCAGGTATGCATCAATTCAGGATGAGTCTTCCCACCTCAGTTGACTCAATCTAAAAACTCTCTCTCAGACATGCCCCAAGTTTGTCTCGCAGATCCCATCAAGTTGACAGCCAATAACAACCATTTCACCTTCAGCCTGCTTTCTCAGTGGTGGGACTCCTGGGAGTTGGCAATCAAAACAGCTTCTCCTCAGCCTGTTACAGAGACAGCTGTGGCTGCTCGGAAAACCCTCACCGGACCCAGCTGCCAATGGAAGAGGCTTCAGAATGTTGATGATATCCCGCAGAGGTCGGCATTCTAAAGCCTCTCGTCCCCTCACAGGAAGCAGCACATTTGTGGCCAATGCATTCGACCATGGCTGTTTCTGGAGACTTTGGTTTGGCTGTGGCAGCTTTGATGTCCCTTAAGTCATCCTATTTACAGCCACTCTAGATAGATAACTCTGTGTGTGTGTGTGTGTGTGTGTGTGTGTGTGTGTGTGTGTGTGTGTATACACAGCTGTTCTTGACTTCCTCAAACCTGTCCTCAACTGTCTAGGAAAGAACACCTCCCCTTACCATGAGAGCAACATAGATGTATGAGTGGCCATGTGAAAAACACTCATTTTACTCTCTTCAGAACAAACTAGATTCCTATGCACTGCCCTCCTTAAGGCATTGCAAACTAGGCCCTAGTAAATCCTCACCTAAAGTGCTTTGTTATGTACATGTGATATATGGATATATCGTGATATACATGAATATGTATATACATATGGAATATGTGATATACATGAATATGCACATACATAGTCCATATGTAATATGAGATATGCGTATGTGATATACATGAAGAACAGACAATTCACTGGGCTGCGAGCTAGAAACACCAAGGTAGCTAAATAGATCTGTAGAATGGCTGGGAGCCAAGCCTATGAGTAGAGACCAAACCATGAAGAACTGAGGAGACCTGACCCAATGAGTGGCTGAGAAGGCAAAAGATGGCCGAGGGCAGTAATTGCAGGAGATAGGATGCCAACACTGGGAGAACTCCTGGGTCTGGCCACAGGAGGAGTTTCAAAAAGTCACCAAGACTTCCAAGCTCTGACAGCTGGGGACCCACAAGGGCTGAGGCATGAGATTTGAAAGCTATCTTGTGAGTACATGAACCCTGAAGTTACAACATGAAGATCAGAAGGTTCCAACCCACCCCCCACCCCACCTCCCACCCCCGTGTTTGGAGTTGATGTCATTTATAAAAAAACAAAAAAATCTGTCCCGCGCCTCTCTCTGACTTTCCATTCAAATAAAGGAAAAAGGCTCTCAAACCGATTAATAACTCCACGAGGGCTTCCTCTCCATGGTCTCTGTTATTAATGGAACTGCCCTCCTATAACACCCTGGAGGCTATTCTTCCTCCAGCTGATATCTGACTCCATTGTTTATGACAGACTTTCCTAGTCATTCTATGTTGAGGTCACTGTGGTGGTTCAAATAAGAACAGATCTAATAGGCTCCATATATTTGAATGCTTAGTCACCAGGGAGTGGAATTCTCTCAAAGGAGTAGAAGGATTAGAAGGTATGACCTGGTTTGAGGAAGTGTGGCACTTGGGGTGGGCTTTATGGTATCAAAAGCCCCCCCCACTTGCTCTCTGGTTCTCTCTCTCTCTCTCTCTCTCTCTCTCTCTCTCTCTCTCTCTCTCTCTCTCTCTCTCTCCTGATGCCTCTGGCCAGAGGATCAACAGTCCAATATGGAATTGGCTATTACCCTTCTCGTTCCCCTTCTCCTCTTTTTCCTAATTCTACTAATCCCACTTTGCCTTATAGACTTCTTGTCTCGATCCAAAAGATTTCTAACCAGACATTTAATCAGTTGTCATTCCAAAATTTCCAGCCCTTAGCTCTGATGTCAGAGGCCTGTGACATTTGATTATATCCTGATGGGAAAGATCAAACTTGCCCCCAAGGAACTCGATGCCCCCAATCAGCAGGAAGCAGTCTAATGATAATATCACCTCCCTTTACCACCCCTGACTTTGTCAATAGTAAACAAAAAACAGGGGAGTGTTGGCTATTCACCCAGCCGGACTTTCTTGCCATAGACTCCCTTTGTAAACTTTAGAAACTGTATACTTTGTCAACTTTGTAA
This sequence comes from Mus caroli, assembly GCF_978045245.1. NCBI lineage: Eukaryota > Metazoa > Chordata > Mammalia > Rodentia > Muridae > Mus > Mus caroli. The sequence goes on from NW_028227264.1 coordinate 83,889,659, forward strand.
ACCCTCAAGGCAGGTCTGAGGACCTCCAGCAACCAGGGCCCATCCCCCAGATTTCTCTAACGGCCCACCCTAATGGTCATATTCTAACAGCTGTAACTGTCATTCCCAGCGCGGAGGCAGGAGAATTTCCAAGCCCCTCCCCACAAGAAAAAAATACCACTTATTATTGAGTAAAAAACTCCACCAATCCCTGAGTTCCCCCAAGCTCAGGTCTTGAAATCCCACCAATCCTCACCCAGGAAAGCTCTGACTTGGAAAGCTTCACTCCCTAAGAAATCCTATATATAATCCCTGCTTGCTGTTCAGTTCCCTGCTGTCTTCTCCAGGGAACAGAGGCAACAACCTCATGTTCATTTCTTCACGCCCTGTATTCTTCCCTCCCAGTAAATCTCTTTTATGATGTTTGCTGCCTGATGTGACTCTCTCATCAGAAGAAGCCAAGAAGCAATGAAGCAAAGAAGGGTAGATGGGAACAGGCTGAGGCTCCGGAGCTCAGCTGGGGATACATCCCCTGGGACCTGCAGTGTAGAAGAAGAGCCGCTAGGGGGAGCTGATACAGTGTAGCACTCCAGTTGACCCACCATATCCTCCATAAGGGCTGCAAGCCCTCTGCTAAGGTTTCCTCTCAGAGTTGTATGGTTCCTGGGCTCCCATGTCTCAGAATGTCCTTCCTTTGCGACATTGTCCCACCTCAGAGCTGTGTATGTTCCTGGGCTCCCAAGTCCCAGGATAACTTTCCACTGAGCAGAAACACCAACAGTTGTTATGCCAGTTCTCAGGAACCCCAGAAGAATGCCAGGAAGTGCAAGTCCGATGTTAAAACAAAGAGACCCACTGTGCAGGGATGTGATGCCCGCATCCAGGGGCTTGGGAGTATATATACACGTGCATATTCGTAGCAGAGCTCCTCGAACTTTGGGGTTACATGACTGGGAGGTGACAAGGGAAAGCTATCCTTCAAACCCGATAACCATGCAGCTGGGAGGGGGACCCTCCTGACCTGGGAAGTAACTTTATGGAGCTATCAGGAGCTAGTGTATTTTTACAAACTGGTCGCAGCTGTCTGGGAACACTTAATTGCCCTTCCCTCTTGGTCCAAGCATGGGCCTTTTATCATTTCAAGGATGTTTGGTCCTTGTTCCCTTCAAGGGCAGGAGCCATCTGCACCTGAGAAAGGTTGGTTATCTATCAAGGAGAGTGACACAGAGGCAAGGGTTTGTTGTTTTTTTGTCCGTTCCCCCGGGGTAGGTGTGGGAGTCGTTACGGGGGAAGGGAGTCCCACCATGAAAAGGGAAATTGCAATATGCCTGCGCCAGGCTGGGCCTTCTCTGTTTGCCCTCTCCAAAAGAACTGGGGCATCTATGCTGAGAAAGGGGAGGAGGGGAGCTCTAACTGCACCAGTGGCCGGAAAGTGCAGAGGCAGGTTTCCTGCGTTTCTTCACAACTAAGACCATGTTCCTCTATTAAGTTTCCCTCTTTAATAAAACTTGCTGGGGCTTCTTGGAGGCCTTTTTCTCAGCTGAACTTCAACCTCATTGCTATGGTTTGAATGTGCCCACCTCCAAAATTAGGCTTTAGGAGCTAGGGTGCCAAGGTGACATGACCGTAAGGTTTGTGCCCCTTACAGATGGAATTGGTGTCGTAATGAGAGAATAAACTCAACTCCTCCTTGCCCCTTTGCCTTTCCTGCCTTCTGTCATGTGGACCAAGCATCCTCCCAGAGAAGATGCAGCATTCAAGATGCCATTTTGGAATCAGAATCATAAAACCTGCCAGAACACTGACTTTGGACTCCCAAGTCTCTAGAACAGTAAACCAAATAGTTATTATTATTAATAATCTATTTTGAGGCAGGGTCAGTGAGCACCACCTCACTGAACAAATACGTGGTGGAGAGATGGGGAAAATAGACAACTGGGGAGTAGGGTTGGCGGGCTGGTGTGCAGCAGCCTGGAGCTTGTATACACGCAGACTCAGCCGCTGAACGTGCTCCCTGGCTATGGGTTCTCTCTAGCTCTGGACAACAACGGAGGCCTGAGATAAGGAAAGTTTTACTTTCTGTATTAGACCTTCTCAAAGGACCACGTGCTCCATGATGCTACCGGAGGCCTCGTCGGTGTCTGTGGACCATGCTGCTGCCCCAGGCTGCAAGGCCTAAGATCCATGTGGACCTATGTGATTTGTGCCAACTGACACCTTGGTGATGTCCTTGGGCTAGGATGCCCAGAAGGGGGTGGATAAAAAAATGGTAATCTGAGTAGCACGTGACGCTCACGATCCATGCAGCCAGCTGCTGAGGGCCTGGGGTAGATCAGTGGTCCTGATATGGCCAGGGGTGTGTCAACGTCTGTGGCCTGAGATACCCCTGAAGGCCATGCGGGTGTCCATGGGCTGGGCTGCCTGAAGCCATATTGATGTTTGTGAGCCATGCTGCATTCCCACCCACCCCCACCTCCCAACCCCACACAGCTCTCCATGGTTGATGGCTTCTGGCAGGGATGCAAGTGGAGAAAGACTCACCATGTGGGGCTGGCCACCAGGAGTTTGGCCATCCTCCAGTGAGTGTATGGACAACACAAAATGGAGGGTTTTTTTTCTTCTTCTTCCTTTTTACAGGGTTGAGAAGGGGAGTGGACATGGAAGGACAGGGAAGTGAGGACAATCAGGGTGCATGATGTAGTAGTCCCAAATTAGAAAAAGGAGGAGAAGGAGGAGGTTCAAGAAAGAAGGGGAAGAGGGGGAAGGGGAGGGGGAGAGGGAGGGAGGGGGAGGGGAGAGGAGGAGGGGGAAGGAAATTACCCATTCTGTAGTAGTCTGTTGCAGTACTAGACCATTCAGTCTCAGATATAGCAGCACAAGGCAGACTCATAAAATCTACAATCTCTAATCACAAACAGTTTCAAATGCCCTCTGCCCTCTACGCATATTAAGAAACTCCATCAAACACCAGCATGGTTTCTAACAGCTCAGGGTTAAATCCCTAGGATAATCCTAGCATCTCTTATCAGGTCTGCCATAGAAAGATGGCGGCCACAAGAGATTTCAGGATCCCTTTAGGTGTTCCAGCATGAGGTCTGCACCAAAGTTCTTCAATTCCATGGATTCTCAAAGGTCTGGCTCATCTAAGTTGAGAGAATTGGTGAGTGGCGAGTCCCTCCCCATGAGGAAGAAAGACACCCATGCCAGGCTCTGGCTTCCTGCAAATGTCCTCCTCAGACAATAAACTCAGAAGTTTAAAAATTGCACACAATTTCTCAGCATGTACTAGACAGGTGTTCTCAATCTTTGGGTGCTTGGCCAAAATTCCAAAAGTCAAATTTGATAGTCTGTCACCCAAGAAATGACTAATTGGGAATGCCAAGGGGCCTCCTGGGAGGACCCCTGGAGTCAGCCCCCTCTGCCCTGTACTCAGGAAAGGGATCAAGTGTCTTTTGGGGGCCTCAATAGAGACTGGATTTCCAAAGAGCAAACACTCTCCCATGCCTTATCCTTCCTGTTCCACAGCACAGGACAGCCAACACTATGAATGTCTGGAGCCGTAGTTGACTTTAAAATTATGGACTACAAATTCCTATGGAAAGTAGTTTAAAATTTGTCTAGAAAAATGACTAGAGATGTGGAGTGTGTTTCCACAGCCTCTGAATTTTTTATTATTCATTATCATTCTGTGTGTATGTGGTACTGGAGATCCACACATGCCCCAGTGACCAGGTGGAGGTCAGAGGACTGCTCTCTCCTGCCATCTTTATGTAGGCTCCAGGAATCAAATTCGGGTCACCAGGCCTACGTTGCAAACGCTTAGCTCACTGAGCCACCAGCTAGCTCTTGCCCTGCATTTTACCACGGTGACTGACCCAAATCCTGAGAAGATCGCCTTTACAAGAGGAGATTTGGTTTGACGCATGAAGTCAGAGGTTTCCGTTGATGGTCACCCGGCCCTGTCACTTTGGACCTAAGATGAAACAGAAGGGCATCATGGTGCATGGTGGGGCGTGAGGAAGGTAGCTTGTATTACAGCAGCCAAGAAGCAGAGAGAGGAAGAGCCCAAGGGTGACATATACCATGCTGGGTATACTGCTAGTGGTATGTGTTCCTCTTACAATCCATACAATCATGTCATACAAGCAGTGCTATACAATCATGGCCCCAACAATGGGTTAACCCACTGATGAGTGTCTGTGTATGTGTAAGTGTGTATGTGTAGGTTTACATGTGTGTGCAGATACTTTTATGTATTTGTGTGTGTATATACATGTTCGTGGTTATGTGTGTGAATGGTGTGTGTGCATGTGTATATGTGTGTGCAGATGCTTTTTATGTGTTTGTGTGTGTATACATGTGTGTGGGTGTTATATACCTGCTCGAGAGTGTGTGTGTGTGTGTTTAGAAGGCAGAGAACAACCCTGGCTGACATTTCTTAGGTGCTATCCATCTTGGGCTTTTTGATGCAGGTTCTTTCATTGTCATGAAGCTAGTCACACAGATTAGGCTGTTGTGTCCTGGCAGCCCCAGGGACCCAACTGTCTCTACGTATGACCATGTACCACTATACCCAGCTTATTTTTTTTTTAACATAGCTTCTGGGGAATGAATTTCAGGCCCCTGTACTTACAAGGCTTCAATGACTTTTCCTGCCAGCCTGGCCCTCTTCTTGCCTTTTCTCACCTTTAATATGCTACTTGGGTTTCTGGATCCAGCTGAAGAGCTCTATCTTTCCATCAAAACCATGAGAACTGCCTGAGCTAACACCGACTGCTACTTGAATCTTGTGAGAAGCCTGAGACAGAAGGGCAGCCACACTCTGGGCACCCAGCTGTGCCACTCTGAATTCTAGAGTGTCTTTAACCTAGCGGACTTAGTAGTCACTCAGGATATAGCAAGAGACCGCTGATTTATGATAGCTTCAAGTGTGGTGTGCCGGCCATCTTGATTGTCAGCTCAGCAGGAGTTTAGAACTACCTGGGAGACAAGCTCAAGTGTGTCTGTGAAGATGGTTCCAGAGAGATGAAACTTAGGAAAGGAGACATGAAAGTGGGTGACAGCCCACACACACTGGGCTCCCAGACTGAAGGAAGAAAAGGAAAAGGTGAGCTGTACAACAGCACCACCCCTCTTTCCCTCCCTCCCTCACTCCCTCCCTCCCTCCCTCCCTCCCTCCCCCCTTCCCCCACCCTGCTTCCTTCCTGGAGGCACTATGTAACCAGCCATCTCACATTTCTGCCACCATGGTGCCTTCCCAGTTGTGACGAACTACACCTTAAGCTCAGAGCCAAACAGACCCTTTCTCCCTTAAACTGATTTTGTAGAGTATTTAGAGCAACAAGAAAAATGATTAAGACTTACAGACTCTGGAATTAGTGTCGGATACAAACCTCAATCCTATCATTACTGGGTGACTGCAGATATTTACTATCCTGACCCTCAGTTTCCCCACCTGAAAAATGGAGACATAATTACGCCAACTTCACCACTAAGAAAATAACCAACTGAGACAGACATGTCAGATCCCACCCCAAGTTGGGTCATGAAGGTCACTGAGGGTGGGTCAAAAAGAAGAGACCATGCAAATATCAGTTATCTTCCGAACCCTCCCTCCTAGAAACTTTCTGGTGGCTTCCGAACAAACGAGCCCACCCGTCTCTGGATTTTTAGTGTGTTCGATGCAGTTTTGTAAAGAAGGAACTGACTGGTGTTGTCACTCTCTGAGCACAACTCACCGTGTTGAGGACTTGACACATCATGTCACGTTTGATCCTTGCACTGTCCTGTTGATGTAAGCCATGGGGGTAGGGAAGACCAAGGATGTTCAAGCTAATGTTTCAATAGGTGTGCTTTGTCTAACAGATTAATGGGGTTAGCCTGCAAGAAATCTATTTGCATAAGAGACCACAAATAAGTCACCTTACAGAGGGAGATGCTCAAGCTGGCATGACGAATTATAAATGACCATCAGTCTTAGGCACTCCCCTCATTGAGAGGTGAGGCAGCTTTCCTCCCTGAGGCCAAGCGGGCCTGCGATGGTTTTGACAAATAGAATAAGAAAAATAGAATAAGGAAAAAGTCATGTGGTGCCAGTTCTGGGTCTAGGCTTATATCTACTTCTTCAGAGTTATTGATGAAAAACAACAAAACTCTCGCCTCAAAAGGGAACAAGAAGCGGGGCGGTGGTGGCGCACGCCTTTAATCCCAGCACTTGGGAGGCAGAGGCAGGCGGAGTTCTGAGTTCGAGGCCAGCCTGGTCTACACAGAGAAACCCTGTCTCGAAAAACAAAAAAAAAAAAAAAAAAGGGAGCAAGAGGAACAAGAGATGGTTTATTCTGAAGAGAATGACCATGGCCCAGGAAAAGAGATTTGGGTCACCCCAAATTCCATGTTCCAATTCGGAAGCAGTTTATGGGGTTTTATAGTTTTATAGAACAGAGAGCTCTGGCTTCTGAGCAGGATGGGGGAGTCTCTCCTGTGGGCCGCAGACGCCATCTGACAACATTCTTAGCTTTGGTGTTGGTAGGAGCTAATGGTCAGAAAGCTTTTAACTCTTAGTCACAGGATGTAAGGTCTGACCCAGGGCTGGGTGAGGGTGGCTACTTGACGATTCAGGGGGACTAAAGCTAGATAAGGGTATCAGCCTCTGGACTTGCAACATTCCAGCCCCTACACATCACTGCAGTTCTAAGTGGTCAACTGGGGTTTGCAGGCACAGCCTTCTTCCAGGAATTTTGGCTCACACTCACTCGGAGGCTCCAGGTCAGACTCCAGCCATCAGATGAGTGCCAGCCAGCGACTCTAGTCTGTGCCATGTACAGCTATGGTATCCTTAGCAGACATCCTCCCTTTAAGCCTAGATTCCAACACACAAACCTGTAAAGTCTATCGGAATGCTGGCTTAAGCCATTTAACCTTGGGACCGCTTAATCTACATCGTGGGGGTTTATCAGGGACATATGCAGCCCACTCATCCCAAATCACTGATGGACAGAACTCAGGAAGAAAATATTACAATTCTCAATAACCTCTAATCAAAATATGGCCTTCATTTTTCCATTTACCATGTAGACAGCAAGTTATAGTGGCTTCCTCAGCACCCGAGACTCTGACAATGAGAACAGATTTATGGTCTCTCCCGGACTTCCCAAAGACACGTAGTACATGAATGTGCACACAGGCACACATACATACACACGTATGTACACATACACGCACACACTCCTGAATACACGCATAGCTGAGAGACACAGGAAAGATAGTAAAACCCTCAAAGGAGAGCAGAATGGTTCTGAGTTTTGGTTGCTGTCTCCTCTAATGGTGCCTAAGATCAGGGACTAGGGACTGCCCTGAAATAGCCTGAGAAGTTGTTGAAATAACTGAGAACTTGGCCATGGCATGGGTGTGCCCCTTGGGAAAAGCCTGTATTACACACACTCAGTCCCCAGGCAATATAGTGCTGGGAGGTAGGGCCAAAAGGGGAGATCAGGCCTCACGAACAGTGGGGGTCTCTGCTGTAAGTTCTATCGTCTCATTCTTTACCCTCCTGCCTTAGAAGATCACAAGACAGAGGTTCTCTTCAGGTGCTGGCGCCTTGATCTTGACTTTCCCATCTTCTAGAACGGTAGGCAATAAGTTTTTTCTTTATAAATTATCTAGCCTGTGGTATTTTACAGCAGCCCAAGACAGGCTCAGGTAGCCTGAGAGACCACCCTTGGCCTGACACCACAGCTCAGGCAACTCTCGGGAGCCAGAGGGAAGAGCAGACTGGTTAGCAACAATGTGAGCACAGCCTTGAATTTTCCTGTGGAGAGTGTTAGTGATAACTGAAGAAGAGAAATTCTTTGGCCCAGTTGGAGAGTGTTAGCGACATGGCTGTATGTATAATAGGTGTGAGGATTACCCAAAATGCAGGGGTACAAAAAGGCTCAGTTACTCAACCAAAAAGCATTGAGAGGACAGAACCAGGCTCCAAGTGCACGTTATTCTAACCTTTACCTTGGAGCAGTCCCCAAACATCCACGTCTCTGTCCATTTTGTTTTCTTTGGCTGAGTGCTGACACCTCACTCCCCAAGAAGCACGTTCCATCAGAAACACGGGCTGTTCTGTTCCCATAATGCATCATGCAGCCTTCATTATACCCGGTGTGAGATCTGACCCATGAGATCCCGACTTCCTCAGTCTCAGTTCTATGTCAGCATTTATTGAGCACTTACTAGACACTGTTCTTAGGACTTGACAATTAATCCCATCCTAGAGCAACATCCAAAAGAGGACAGTGGGGCTGTGGTGGCTATCTGATAAGCCGACAGTCCACCTAACTTGTCCCAGGTCACCCAATTCCTAGAGAACCCACACTTCTCAGACTCTCAGTCGCGCTCTTCACCTGTAAGTTAGAAGACAAGTCAGGTCTTACACCCTGCCTTCCCTTCATGCATCATGAGAGCTAACCTTATGAATGAGGCAATAACCAAATGAATAACTGGATAACAGAACAAACAGGACATCTCTGTTTGCTCACTGCTGCATCCCCAGGGCCTGACTCAGTGCCTGGTATGTTGTAAGATGCTCAAGAATTTGTTGATTGACTAACAAAAGAATTACCCCATTCCTTATCAGCTCTAAAGCTCTGAGATTCTGGGGCAGAAATACAGAAAGGAAGCCATCTTGCTCAGGGAGGGAGGACTCACTTCCAGATTCTGAGGGCTTTATTCATTCTAGGCACCACCACCACCAACCACCATCTTTTAAGAGGCTGACAGAATCCAAGCTCTGCAGAGCCTCTAGGCTTACACCCCAAGTGGTGGGAGCCCAAGAGTACAGCTCAGGCTACTGTTATTTTCCAAGCCTGCCTCAGAAACCTGGTCTTAAAAGGAGCCAATTTTCACACAAATCAGACGGCATTCTCATTAAAATAATGAGTTGCAAGAATAACAGCTTCCCAGGGCCATTATCTACAAACCCTCCAGGCTAACCTGGCAGCTTTGGCGAAAGTCCCTGCAGTTGCAACCACTGATGCCTGTGATGGAGAAAGAAGAATAAGGAATCCAGATGGAAGAGGTCTGTCCGTGCTTGCAGCACAGCCCCTCCTGGTTTTGTTGGAGGTCTTGCCCCGTGGAACCACATGGCAGACCACTCACGTTTCCCAGTCTGGTTTGGATCAACAACGGCTTCTCCTGATGCCTTCTTACCGGCCAGGTGCAGTGCTAAAGTGGGCACAGTGACAGCAAGGGAGAGGCCCAGAGGAAAAAGACTCGGAGCATGCAATTTGGGTTTATTTTGAAAATAAAAAAAAAAAAGGCCATGATGTTAAACTAAATAATATCCATAAAGGGCCTCTAGTGCCTGGGACCTGGCACGAGATTCAATGCTCTGGAAGTAAGCGGCTCCCCTTCCTTCTGCAAATCACAGCAACACCAGAGAGATGCTAGCTTTGGCAATGCCTCCTCCCAGAATGCACTTGATCTGCTGTTGAGCAAATGCTCACATTTTCAACTTCTGTATTTACTGTCCCAGGCAAGGCTGATGCCAGCATGCCCAGCAAGGCTGTATCAGTCGTTTACAATGAGCATCTCTCCCAGCTGGATCACACCTAGATTTCTAGTTATGAAGTATTTTAATATCACATCTGGTACCAATATTCATGTATTCAATATGTATATACTAAGTACCTACTGCACACCAAACTTTTCCAAGCAGCAATAAAAGAATAATGGAGCCAGGTATATGCTATTTGCTTGGAAACCCAACACTTAATACGTTGAAGCAGAAAGATTACAAGTTAGAGGCCAGCCTTGGCTACCTAGCAAATTCCAGGCAATCCTGGGCTAAATAATGAGAATGTCTCAAAATAAAAGAAAGGAAAAGAAAGCACAGCAGCATGCATGGTGAGTTCATGAAATGAATTTTTAAGAGGGCGGGGAGGGGAAGCAGGGCAAAGGCAGGGGCTGGAGAGATGACTCAATCAGTAAAATGTAAGGACTGAGTTCAAATCCCCAGCACCCACATACAAGACAGTCATGGCTGCACATGTCTTTCTGTAAGCCCAGCACTGAGTGGGACTGAGGAAGATAAATGAATCTCCATGATTTTCTGGCTAGCCAGTCTGCCCAAAACATCTACCCCAATCTAGGTGTGATCCAGCTGGGAGAGATGCTCATTGTAAACGACTGATAACAGCCTTGTTGGGTATGCTGGAATTAGCCTTGCCTGGGACAGTAAATACAGAAGTTGAAAATCTGAGCATTTGCTCAACAGCAGATCAAGTGCACTCTGGGAGGAGGCATTGCCAAAGCTAATCCTATTTCAAAATATAAGATGGTGGGGCTGGTGGTATATGCTTTGAATCGCAGGACCCAAGAGGCAGAGGCAGAAGCAGGCAGATAGCTTGAGTTGGAGGCCAGCCTGGTCTACATAGTGACACCCTGTCTTGGGGTGTGGATAGAGGATAGTGTTGGTTAGGAGAGACAATGGATGAAGACATTCTAACGTCAACTTGTGGCCACCACACACATGTGGGCAAGTCTACCTGCATACATGCAACACACACACACACACACACACACACACACACACACACACACACACAAGAAAACAGTGAAACTCTGAAAGCCTAGAGCAAGAACAAGCTACAGACAACTAATAAAGTCTGAATGCACAGGGTACAGAGCATTTGAGGAATGGGGTGTGGGACAGATTCCCCTACAGATGTTAGTTCCCTCTCCAAATTTGCTGTCAAGATCCTAACCCCCAAGGTGACAGCATTAGGAGGCAGACTCTTGGAGAGGCCGTTAAGTGCAGTGAAATGCTGTGACCTTACAGAGGAAGTCCATCTCCTAGCCACCACGTGAAGTCACGGCAGGAAGCTTCCTTCTATGGACCCTGACCAGACACTAAATCTGTCAACACTTTATCTTGGGTTTCTCAGCCTCCAGACTTGAGAAATAAACTTCTTCCATTTGCATGCATCCCGGGATATGCTGTTCTGTTCCAGAAGCTCACGTGGGCTAAGGCAATGCCCAAGGCTACCATGCCTGAGAAACAGACCTAGGACGAGGGTTTGGAAGGAAGTCACTTATTTGATTGTTGATCCCAGGAACACTGAAAAGGGAGTTCAAGAAAACCAAACAAGGGAAGAAGGCACCCTGGAAAGGTTCTTCAACCATCTGCCTCTCAGTGGACAGTGGCCACTCCATCTCACCAGGGACAACAGAGAATTTGCCCCTGAGTTCCCCAGCTCCATCGAGGTAAAGAGGCTTCTGCAATTATCCTCAGCTATTGGTTGATGCTGTCCCTGGGTATTGACACCCAACAGTCAACCTGCAGTGTCTCTCTCCATGATTCAAGTCTTAGGATGACTCCAAATAGACTAAAGGTGAGGAGCTGACAATACTTGCTGCAAAAAGAATGAGGTGTGTGTGATCCTGAATAAATGTAAACATGTATCAAATGCTAAGTGGGAATTATAAGTTCAAGGCCACCATGGGCTACCTGATGAGTTCAAGGCTACCCTGGGTGACAGTATTGTGACCCTGTCTCAAAATGCAAAGCAAATGAAAACATAAGACACAGAGCCATCTAAATCATGGGCAACATCCCCAGGAAGAAACAAGTTATTCAAGGCCTTGCTCATTTTTCTGAACAATGTAACACTCTCCTGCTTTAATCCTGCCCTACCTAAGCCTACTCTGACTTTTCTTTCTTTCTTTTTTCTTTTTTTTTCCAGACAGGGTTTCTCTGTGTAGCCTTGGCTGTCCTGGAACTCACTCTGTAGACCAGGCTGGTCTCGAACTCAGAAATCCACCTGCCTCTGCCTCCCAAGTGCTGGGATTAAATGCGTGTGCCACCACGCCCGGCTCTGACTTTTTTTTTTTTAATTTAAAACAGAGTCTCTTTTTTCCAAGGTTAGCCCTGAACTTGTATAGCCAAGTTTAGGCTTGAACTTCTAGTCCTCCTGCCTGCTTCTCCTAAGTACTGGGGATTAGAGGTAAAGGCCACCGCACCTGTTTTCTGCAGTGTTGGAAACTGAATTCAGGGCTTTATGCATGGTAGGCAGGCACACTACCGACTGAATTACATCCCCACCCAAAGCTAATCCATTGTTCACATTCAAACAAATGATCCATAAATCAGGAAAGCCTGAGAGTGACACCTCACCCCTTGCTCACAATCCTGAACAGGCTCTTGCTCTCTATTCAAGCCAAATGTGAGCCCACCCTCCCCTCCTCAGCATCTCCTCTGCTGTATCTCCATTGCTACCACAGCCACGTCTCATGATGACCTCACCAACCTTGTTGTCTCAAAACCACATGGCTTGGTGGATGCTCTTCTCCCCACTGTGAGCCCTAGAGAGTCTCCCTTCCATCTTTATCCACCTAGGGAATGCTTGCTCACACAATAAATATTTGCTCAGGTCATGCTATGCACCAGGACCCGGGAGACATAGTTGTCAATAGTCAGACCAGGATCCCCTGCACTCGGGGGCAATCACTAGGATCTTAGGGGTAGAAACTAAAAGCAAATGGATAAGACAAGTCACAGATGCAAAGAAACACAAATCACAGTGTTGTTGGACAGAGCAGTTATTATAGATGAGAAGTTCCAGAGGGATTTGGGTGGGTAGTCAGGGAGACCGCCTAAAATGGTGTGTGGGATGCCTGGGCTGAAGGACAAGAGATTGTCAGCAAGAAGCAGAGAGCACATTCTAGACAGGGGTATAGTATATGCAAAGGCTGTGAGATAGGAAGCAAGACCAGAGCAGACCTAGTTCGAGGAAAGATGTTGTGAAGGCAGGAACCACGTCATCATTGAGGACCTATGGCCATAGGCAGGATGCTGGGCTTGACCGTACCATCTTCAGTTCACTTGACACCTCCTGACCTCTGCAAAGGAAACGGGGCAGTCTCTCTAGCATCCTTTTCTTGTCCCAGCTTTATGACCAAGGGTCCCAACGATTGGCTTTCCTTCAGGAACCCATCTTTGTCCTTGATGCTGTCTGAGTCAGTGGCATATCCCCAGAGTATTATTAACTGAACCTCTCAGTTAAATTAAGCAAAACTTCTATCAGAGTATACAGAACATGTACACATTTTTCTCTTATACCACAATCACTAAGAACACGGGCTTTGAAGTCAGACATTGTGCAACCTGCAGAATACTGTCATGGGTAAACTATTTCCTCCCCCTTAGCCCAGCTCATCCTTGTCCTTACTACACAGTATTCTGGGAATTGCTTGGCAAAGCCTTTGATCATTTTCTTTCCACAAAGTAGAGCTGAATGTATAGCTTCTGCAAGGTTTGAGTCAGTCCTTCCAACACCCTGTGGGCACAAGCCCATCTCATTGCTTCCACTAAACATACAAACCCATGGTTTACATGACAAGGATCCCAGACACCGCCCCCCCCTCCCCAAAGCTTACCCTCAAACCCTAACACAGCAGGACAGAGGGTCCTAACTCAGAATTGAGATCCCTTCTCAGCAGTGACTGTCTTTCCTGTTTAAAACAAGGCTCTCTCGTCTCCTCCTTTCTCCTGGTCTATGGTTTCCAGAACTGCTCAGGGAACAAAGTCATCTCGTTCCTTGTCATTGAATGTGTGGTAATTAGTACCAAAAGCCAAGAAAATTGATTGTTAAACTGCTTTAAATATTGGGTCTGGTTCAGGTATCGTGGCATATGTTGCCCTTGATCACAGCATTTGGGAGGGTTCTCTGTGAATTCAAGGTCAACTTGAGTTCCAGGACAGCCATGACTACAAAGAAAGATTCTGTCACAGATATATATGAAAACTACGATATATGAAACTATTCATATATATGAAAATATATACAAAGGACCCAAGAGGAGTTATGTAGCTCCTCTTACCTCTTTCTCTGAGTCACACAGACGTAATGGTGAGCAGTACCGTGGGTCTATCAAGAGCACTGCCTGAAGGGAAGGAGGCATGAGCAGTTTCAGGGGCAGGAAGTAGCTGTGCACTGGAAGGCCCTAGGGGTGGAGTCAGGACCTGGAAAGTCAGCTTGGGTCCAAGTGTGGTTGACTGTCCCACCCACTGCCAGTAAGCTTCCTGCTGGTGGTAACATGTGGGGTTCTTCAGGTGGGTCAGAACCTATGAAATAAAAGAAAAGAGGGAATGAGGAAGGCACAAAAGAGCCCAGAGAGGTAACTCCAAACCCCAGCCTGACCTTGAAGCCCTAGCTCGGTGATTAGAGTACTTGCCTAGCACAGAGGAATCCCTGGCCTGCGATGCCAGCACCACATAAACCAGGTATGGGTGATGCATGACTGTAATCCAAGCCCAGAGAAGGTGGACTCAAGAGAATTCAAAGTTCAAGGCCACCCTCATCTACATAGCTGCTTTGAGGTCAACCTAGGCTAAAATGAGACTCTGTCTCAACAACAACAACATCTTACTTGACTCCAAACCACCCCTACACACACAGATGTGCACACGCACACACACACACACACACAGAGGCCTTACGGGCACTGCTAGTATTTAAGAGCAGGAAGTCCCATGTTCTAGCTGAGATGAGAAGGGTTTCATTACCCAGGAACCATGGATCCTAAACCTTCATTAGACTAGAGCCATATGTCACAGAAGATGATAGTCACAGCTTCCTCCTGGGAGACTCAGAACCTAAAGAAGGTCAAGAAATTTATTATCCTCCCAACAGTGTGTTTTCCACCTTAGTAAGAATCAAAAGATTTTGTTCCAATCTGGCACAAAAGAGGCTCATCTGCAAGAATGTAGCTTCCTTGGGATATCTTGCCTCCAGCATGAAAAATACTAAGGAAAAAAAACCAAACCAATAGCCTCCTCCCATTCTTGGCCCACAACATCTTTCCCCCTCCCATGTAATTACCCTGTGTGCTACCCCAGCACTAACAGTGCATTTTGCCTTTGCACTTAGGAAAGTCTCTTGAAGCAAGCACAAAAGAAATAGCTTTTCAGAACCCACGCCCACAATGTCCAGCCCCTGGTCTCCAGCTTTTCACAGAAAATATATCCCCTAAACATTGTGCTGTGGCGGGGGCTCTCTCCTAGCACCAGGAGCAGTATTTCTGGAAGCCACAGGGGAGAGCAGAGGCACACCTGCCTTGTGCCTACACAAGCTGGTGCCCAGGTGGGGCAGGCCTCATCGAGCAGGAAGTAGGGCCAGGAGGCAGATCCTAACAAGCCCCACCTGTCGGAAACAAACGAGGTGACTGGGTTCTTCATAAGTCCATGAGGTGCTATTAAAGCACAGACCAAACATGGTGATCATGAAGACAGGAGGCTCTGGTGTAAGGAGGGAGAAGGGAGGGTAGGTTCCGAAGAACAAAGAGAAGGAGCACAGAGGAAGGAGGGGACCAAGGGGGGACAGGAGCCATTCTCCATAAATGACACTTAACAGTTTTCTTGGTTGCTTTGGTTTTTGGTTGGAGAAAGGAGAGGTTTTGGGGCCTTCTTTGAGATATGTTCTTGCTATATAACCCAGTGTGGACTTGACTCAAGATCCTCCTGCCTTAGCCTCCCAAAGGCTGGGATTACAGGTGTGGGCCACCACACCTAGCTCCATATTAATTTTGTAAAATTATATTTATGTATCTATTTATTGATGGGGGTCTCAATGATCATAACTTATAAAAGTCACAGGACAAGTTAGTGACTTTAAGTTCTCATATTCTACCATGTAGGTCCCAGGGTCAGACACAGGTTATCAAGCATGTCAGAAACACCCTCTGCACCATATCATTGGCCCTAATATTGCTTTTTAAATGTGTGACTAAGAAAAAGATACACACATGCAAGTACACACACAAGTACAGATTGGTATACACGTGTGCATGCATGCACACACACATACACACATGCACAGACATATGCACGCGCATGCACACACAAGTATACATGCACCAACACACATGTACACACATGCACATGCTTGCATGAAATCCCCACATATCTCAAGAAGCCAGTATTTTATGTACTGACTATAGATTAAGGTCATTTCTCTCCTGAGACCCTGGAGACATCAGAGAGAAGAAGAAAACAGTCTCCCTGTTTGACAGGAGTCAGTGAAGAGAAATTCCCTGGCCTCATGTGTTTCACTCTGCAGGCCCTGACTTGGGCAGGGCTTGGGAGGCAGAAAGTAGAAACATGAAGGGTAGAAGCTGAAGACCCATCAGCACCCAAGGACCATATCATACCTCTTGGAAGAGGCTCAGCAGTCCCCATGTAGGAAAATCAACACTGTTACACACCCAAGGAAAGAGCCCAAACCTCAGCCACACTTCAGGTGATGGGAGGCCAGGAAGAGATGCAGGGAAGGGCAGTGCTAGAGTAACGACATCGGTGCTGAAGGAGAGAAAGGGAAGGGGATAGAGGACACAATGTTCATGGTTTCCTGTAACAGCTATATATTTTAGTTAAGTTTCTAGTGCTGTCTTGTTTTGTTTTTGTTTTTGTTTTTTTCTGAAACAGGGTTTGTGGTGGTTTGAGTATGCTTGGCCCACAGAATGGCACTATTTGGAGATGTGACCTTGTTACAGTAGGTGTGACCTTGTTGGAGAAAGTATGTCACTGTGAGGATGGGCTTTGAGACCCACCTCCTAGCCATGTGGGAGTCAGTCTTCTTCTGTTTTCCTTTGGACCAAGATGTAGAACTCTCAGCTCCTCCTGCTCCATGCCTGCCTGCACCCTGCCTGGATCCCACCTTGTTGATAATGGGCTGAACCTCTGAACCTGCAAGCCAGCTCTAATTAAATGTTGTCCTTTTAAGAGTTGCCTTGGTCGTGGTGTCTCTTCACAGCATGTAGTAAAACCCCAAGACAGGGTTTCTCTGTGTAGCCCTGGCTGTCCTGAAACTCACTCTGTAGACAAGGCTGGCCTGGAACTCACAGTGATCTGCCTCCTTCTGCCTTCTGAATATGCTGGGATTAAAGAGAGGTGGTGGCCTGTGCCTTTGACTCCAAAACTCAGGAGGCAGAGGCAGGAGGATCTCTAGTTCAAGGCCAACCTGGTCTGTAGAATGAGTTCTAGTATAGTCAGGGGTATACAGAGAAACCCTGTCTCAAACACACACACATAAATAAATAAATAAATAAATAAACAAACAAACAAATAAATAACAAACAAAACCAAACTGACTCAGGAAACAGGAGGATACACCAGGTCTATCATATAAAGATTCTGTCTCAACAAACAACAAAATATAAGCAGAAGAAAAGAGATGCCTGGATCTTTACCACTAACTAGCTAACTAGTGAGTCACCACTGCCAGGCTGTCTCCTGAATCCTGAGTCCTGTCACTAGAGGCACGTGTCACCATTAGAGGTGGTGTTCTGAAGACTCTGTGCCCTGAGTGCTGAATGACAGGTGTTTGCCACCAGGTTCTGCTTCTATTGCTGTCTTAAAACAGCACAACAACAACGACAACTGGTGAGGTAAGAATTAACTTCAGTTTACAGTTGTTGTCCACCATAAAGATAAGTCAGGACAGTAACAGGAACCTGGAGGCGGGAGCTGATGCAAGGGCCATGGAGGAAGGCTGCTTGCTGGCTCTCTCCCCATAGCTTGCTCAGCCTCTTTCTTAGACAACCCAGGAGCAACTACACAGGGATAACACCACCCACCTACAACAGGCTAGGGCCTCCCACATCAATTATTAATCAGGGCGAATGTGGTAGGGGCATTTTCTCAACTGAGCTTCCTCTTCCCAAATGACCCCAGTTGCGTCAAGGTCACAGAAAACAAACGACAGAGAGGAAGAGTGACTGACAGCACGCAGCAAGATGCTGCAAAGCACACGCCACAGCGGTAGTGCTGGCCTTCTCTGACTTTATTATTCTGGAAACGACAAGGAGAAGGAAGGATAGTGACCACCATGACAGTGACCCAGAGTCCCACCATCAGGAACCTGCTTAGCAGCCTGCCTGAAGTAGAAGGGGCTGGGTTCACAGCACGTAGCTTAGTTGGTTTGAACCCATGGTACCCCCAAGAGCCAGCACCCCAACAACAGAATGGTCACACCCACATTACCAGGACTGCTCTTTATGCCTTTAGACTTGTTTTTTTCAGTCATGGGGATTGAAACTGGGGTTTTAATGTGTATGAAAAGCACTTTGCTGCGGAGCTGCAGTGAAAGCCCTCGGAGTCCTTCTTACCCCCACAGTGACAGCCCTCTGAGTCCTTTCTACCCCCACAGAGTCCTTCTTACCCCCACAGTGACAGCCCTCGGAGTCCTTTCTACCACAAGTCCCCTTCTCTCTTAGCTTATTAACTATAATATCACTTTTTGTTGTTTTGTGACTTTAGTGGACACTTAGGATCACTAAAAAACCTTTTCTCTTTGTTCTTCTTCTTCTTCTTCTTCTTCTTCTTCTTCTTCTTCTTCTTCTTCTTCTTCTTCTTCTTCCTCTTCTTCTTCTTCTTCTCCTCCTCCTCCTCCTTCTTCCTCTCTCTCTCTCTCTCTCTCTCTCTCTCTCCCTCCCTCCCTCCCTCCCTCCCTCCCTCCCTCCCTCTTTAGACAGAGTTTTACTATGTAGCCCTTGGATGGCCTAGAACTCACTCTGTAGACCAGGCTAACCTCAGACTTACAGAGATCCACCTGCTTCTGCCTCCTGAGTACCAAGATTAAAAGTATGTGCTATCATGCCCACCTACTCAGAAACATCTTTAACGCATAGGCTCCGTTCAAGCACGTGCTGCTCCTTCACATTGGAACCTCGTGGCAGACTCCTTCGCCCTTCCAGCTTTCTATGTGCCTGTCATCAAACACTTCACTCCTCCTCACTGTAAACACCATGATACACTATGGTTTTAAGCAAGGGCATGACATAAGATTTGCCTTGTTAAAACCCACCATGGCTCTGCGTGCATCTCAGGCTGGGGTACGTGAGACCACTGTTTAGGGGGCAAGAACCCAAGCAAGACAAGTTGCTCATAGACCAGGGGCAGTTCTCAGGAAACAGTTGCCACCGGGATTTGGTCACCAGCTGTGGACAGTGATGGGGAGGAAGGTTTCACACGTGAGATGCTGGCAGATCGGAGAGCTATTTGTTCCCATATGGTTTCCTGGACAAGAAGGCTTTGGGCAGAGGAAATAATGAGCTCACGTGGAGCACGGTGACATGGAGCACGGTGACATGGAGCACGGTGATTTTCATAAGCTTCTTCCGTGTGTCAGTCTTCGTGGTAATCTACACAGAACAGCCAGAAGGAGAGTGGGAAGCCAGGCCTGATGGAAGAGAACTTCCAAGGGAGTGTGGCCTAGGGAGTAAGCCAGGTAGGAACAGAGGAGACAGAGAGATGTAGGCACCTGGACAGGAGGGTAAGAAGAGAGATGAGAATTTTCCAATTTTGACAAGTACAGGCTTTTGAAATAAGACCTAACGATTCTTTGTGTTCCCAGAGACTGAACCACCAAGTAAAGAGCATGCAAGGGCTGGACCCACCCCCCCACACACACACACATGTGGCAGATGTGCAGCTTGGTCTTCATGTGGATCCCCTGACAACTGGAATGGTGACTTACCCTGACTCTGTTGCCCACCTGAGGATCCTGGTCCCCTAAATAGGTTGCGTGGTCTGGCCTCAGTGGGAGAGGATGCGCCTAGTGCTGCAGTGACTTGAGATGTCAGGGAAGGTTAGTGCCCAGGGGGATCCCTCCCTTCTCAGAGGTGAAGGGGAGGGGGTAGGAACGGGCTGTGGGAAGGGGCACTGGGAAAAGGGGGGCTGCAATAGGGAAGTAAAATAAATAAATAAATAAGTAAATAAATAAATAAATAAATAAACCACAAAGCTGGCTGGGGAGGAAGGAAGGGGTGGGAGGAGTTGAAGGGTAGAATATGATCAAAGTACATTGTAGGAGATTCTAAAGGAATTAATAAAATATTAAAAATAAAGAGAGAGATGAGGATAGGAAGATCCCAAGTCTTTGGGAATACTGACTCCCTTGGGAAGCCATCTTGGTAGCATAGAGGGGAGCTGAGAAGAGAAGAGTCTGGTGGGTGAACAGGAAGCCCGCAGAGGCAACACCTTTGAGGTAGGCACTGGAGGTTACGTTAAACGCCTCATCCCCCAGCCATGACAGAGAGAGAAGTCCACATATTTGAGGTAGGTTGAATAGAGCCTGGAAGAGGAGGGTGCAGGGTGCCTCCATCTCCCTAATGAATGGGGTTATTTCTCAGTGGCACAGAGTCTTCAAGACAGTACCTCTCGTGGTAACACGTGCCTTTAATCTCTGTACTGGGAACTCAGGAGACAACTGGGCAGTGGTGGTGCACGCCTTTAATCCCAGCATTCAGGAAGCAGAGGGAGGAGCTGATCTCTGAGTTCGAGGCCAGCCTGGTCTACAGAGTGAGTTCTAGGACAGCCAGGGCTACACAGAGAAACCCTGTCTTAGAAAACCAAAATAATACATACATACATACATACATACATACATGCATACATACATACATAGCAAACAAACAAACGAACTTCAGAGAAGGTAGGAGGATCTACCTACCAGGAGGATGTCTAACATATCAAGACTCTGTCTCAACAGACAACAAAATATAAACAGAGAAAACGGAGATGTCCAGATCTTTATCTCTAACTAGCTAAGTGACCTTTCTGAGTTACATCAGCCTCCTCAAGCCTTGACTTCCTCATCTTTGAAATCCTGTTTCTATTTTGTTTCTGTCAGAACCAGCTAAGATCCAAACCTCAAGTGACAGCTCATGCTGGTGAGGAGGTGAAGCAAGGGAACACTCCTCCGTTGCTGGTGGGAGTGCAAACTTGTGCAGCTACTTTGGAAATCAGTTTGGTGGTTTCTCAGAAAATTGGGAATAGATCTACCTCAAGACCCATCTATATCACTCCTGGGCAAATATCCCAAAGATGCTCTACCATACCACAAGGGCAGTTGCTCAACTACATTCATAGCAGCTTTATTAGTAATAGCCAGAAACTGGAAATAACCCAGATGTTCCTCAGCCAAAGAATACAAGATGTGGTACATCTACACAATGGACTATTACTCAGCTATTAAAAATAGCGCCATCATGAAATTGGCAGGAAAAAATGGATGGAACTAGAAAAGATCATCCTGTATGAGGTTTCCCAGACCCAGAAAGACAAACATGGTGTGTACTCACAAGTGGGTATTAGCCATAAAGTAAAGGATGCTACAATTCTTAGACCCAAAGATGCTAAGTGACAAGGAGGGCTCAAGGGGGACTCATGAATCCCACTGAGAAGGAGAAATAGAATAGATATCGTGGGTAGATGAGGGGTTGGGGGAAGAGGACTGGACAGGGAAGGGGTGGGGATAAGAACAGGAGGAATCAGGTGGTATGGGACAGAGATAAAGAATATTGGGAGAGACAACTGGACTGGGGGGGGGCATCTCTGGGTGAGCTAGAAACCTAGAGAAATGGAAAATCCCAGGAATCATATGGGGGTGACACTAGCTAAGACTCCTAGCGATGGGGGATAGCCATACCCTGAAAGGGCCATCTCCGGTAACCAGGCAAGACTTCCAGTGAAGGGATTGGGACACCAGCCAAGCCACAAAGCCCTCGGCGTACAATTTTCTCTGCTTACAAGATGTGCAGGGGTAAAGATGGAGCAGAAATTGATAGAATACCCAACCAATGACTGACTCAGCTTGAGATCCATACCATGAGAGAGAGTCCACCTCCGACATTCTTAACGATACTCTGCTGTACTTGCAGATGTGAGCCTAGCGTAACTGTCATCTGAGAGGCTTCACCTAGCAAGTGACGAAAACAGATGCAGAGTCCCACAGCCAAACAGTAGGTTCAGCTTGGGGAATCCTGTTTTGGAGGGGAAGGAAGGATTGTAGGAGCCAGAGGGGTCAAGGATACCCCAAGAAAACCTGCAAAATCAACCAACCTGAGACCATAGGGCCTCATAGAGACTGAACCACCAACCAGAGCATGCTGGGAACTGATCTAGGCCCTCTGCACATTTGTATATGTAACAGTTGTGTAGCTTGGTCCTCATGTGGGGCTCCTAACAGAAGAAACAGGGGCTGTCTCTGACTCTGTTCCCAGCCTTTGGAACCCTTTCCTCCTAGTGGGCTGCCTCTTCTAGCCTCAGTAGGAGATGTACCTAGTCTTACTGCAACTTGACTGAGGCCTCCCCTTTTCTGAAGAGATGGGGAAGAGGAGTGGAGGGGTTGGGGAGGGCTAGGAGGAGAGGAGGGAGGGGAAACTATAGTCAGGATATAATGTAAATAAATAAATAAATAAATAAATAAATAAATAAATAAATTTTAAAAATAAAAAAATTAAACCCACTCCTACACTTATTATAGTGAATAAATGAGTTGAGATTAAAACAGCAGTGACAACCTACTTTTGAAACTTTCTTACTCTATCCTTACAACTGAGCTGTTTCAAACAGGTGATAAATTCCAGTCTTTATCCTACCTTGGTAGGAACAGGAGACAACACAACTCTAATGTACTTTCTCCTGGAATTGTTTTCTCGGTACACATGAGACTCTGTAATAGAGTCAAGAGTGTTTATATTCAATAAGTCATCACCATTGTAATGTTTTCAAGCTCTGCCCAGACTTAATCTCCCCAATATGCAATAAGGTAGGCTCTGCTTAGAATGGCCATCGTTTTACAAGTGAAGAGCCAAGACAATAGCAATTCTAAGTAACTTGTCTCAAATCACACACCCAACTCACATGTCCCCCAAGCCTATGTTCCTAAACACTCAGTTGTCTCATCTCCAATAGCTTCAGGTCTAAGTCCAGCAGTGGGGAAATGAGAATCATGGCAGGAGAGTCCTAAACAAGTCTTCCTTGTCCCAAGTTCACACATTTGGCCCTGGATTTGTGGTGTTCTGAATCATTGAACTCAATGAGGATGCACATGTTTGGAGCTACCCATCAAGCCTGCCTGACCCTCAATGACAAGTGAAACCTTTACTGTCCTTGATCCTGTCTCTTAAATGACTCTAAGATAGGAGAGAAGAATAGGGCCATTGTAATGAGAGCTATCTTATGGGAGGGGGACAAAACACAGGTGGTATAAAAACAAGGAGAGCCCATGCATGTAGTATATAGACATGCTTGCAGGCAAAACACCCACACATTGAGAAAACAGGGAAAGAATCCAGGGGCAGGGAGGTGGAGTTTGAGCATAGTGTGGTCATAGGGGAGACAAGAAAGAGGGAAGGTTAACCCAAGTGAGGGGTATGTAAAAAAAAAAAAAAATCCATGTGGTAACGTGCTACTTTGTAGGCAATGAAAGATATAGGTTAAAAATGTGTGAGAGAGGTCTGGAGAGATGGCTCAGAGGTTAAGAGCACTGACTATTCTTCCAGAGGTCCTGAGTTCAATTTCCAACAAACACATGGTGGTTCAAAACCATCTGTAAAGGGGTCTGATGCCCTCTTCTGATGTGTCTGAAGACAACTATGGTGTACTCATATGCATAAAATAAATAAATACATCTTTTTTAAAAATGTGTTTGCGTGAGAGACAGAGGGGGAAGAAGAGGAAGAAGGAGGAGGAGGAGAAGAAGAAGAGAAGGAGGAGAAGAAGAAGAGAAGGAGGAGGGAGGAAGGAGCTGGAGGAAGAGAAATAGACAGGTCAAGGAGAAGAGAGAGATATCCTACAGGTAGGGTTGGACAATACTGTCTTTAAATTTCATGGGTATTGAACAAAAACTCCCAGTGTCAAATGTACCTCCTGTGAGCTGTTAGTTCAGAGAAGACCCAAAGACTCCCAAAATAATACAAGCTCTTGCCATTCCTCTTGATTGCCCAAGCCCTGTTGCTGAAGACACCACACATTTTGGTTGCAATATACAGAAAATTTAAGCTGGAACTGAATGGACGTTTCTTCCTTGCTGGCTAGCTTTCTCAGTGCTAAAGGGTGCTACACAGGCTGCTGGGGAAAACAAGGCAACCCAGGGTCTGACTCAGCTACTAACCCTACACACTACGATAGCAACCCCCAGATGTGCCCACGGTACAATAATGGCATGGCTGTTGTGAGGGTAACCAACTGTTCTCTGATTGGATTCAGTGGCCTGCTCTGTAGGAGAAAGTTCACTTGTGGTCATGTAATATATGCCCAGTTAGAAGGGTCTTAGGCCCTAGGAGAGAATTCTACTGCTGTTGTTTAGCTAAATTAATAACACCAAGCTGCCACCAAAATATTCTTTTTATACTCATTGACAAATGCTTTTCTTTATAATGAATGGCAATGAATTAGGAGATCCAAAGAATAATGTGATAGGCGAGCATAGTGGTGCACGCCTTTAATTCCAGCACTCAGGAGTCATAGGCAGGAGGATGTCTGGGAGTTCAAGGCCACCCTGTCTACATAGTGAGTTCCAGGACAGTCAGGGCTCTATAGAGAGATAATAATAACAATAACAACAACAATAATAACAATAATAATAATAATAATAATAATAATAATGTGACAGTTAAATGCTCAGCCTTGAGTGGGGCATTTGTATCATTCCCTCCCGGGCTCAGGGAGCATTAAGGAAGAGAGGGAGAGAAGAATATAAGGGTCAGAAAGTAGGCAGTAGGGCTGTGTGGTGACTGTCTTCTGGGTATGACTCCGCCATTCAATCAATCATCATCTCTTACTGGCTTCAGCTAGCTTCTGGCAATAGCCTGCAGAAGACTGGGCCTGCTCATAGTCAATCATGGAGTAAGGAGGGGGACTCTTAGGCCTCTGCTCCTTTCTACTTAGTAGACTACTGACTACTGAAAGGTTCTGTGGGAAAGGGTAGTGTGGTGGTTTGAATAATAATGGCCCTCAGAGGATCATAGATTGGAAGACTTGGTCACCAGGGAATGGCACTATTAGAAAGTGTGACCTTGTTGGGGTAGGTGTGACCTTGTTGGGGTAGGTGTGGCCTGGTTGGGGTAGGTGTGACCTTGGTGGGGTAGGTGTGACCTTGGTGGGGTGGGTGTGGCTTTGTTGAGGTGGGTGTGGCTTTGTTGGGGTAAATATGCCTTGTGGGGTAGGTGTGGCCTTGGTGGAGGGAGTTTATCACTGGTGATAGGGATTGAGGTTTCAAATGCTCTAGCCAAGTCCAGTCTCCTCTCTCTGTCTCTTTCTCTGTCTCACTCTCTCTCTCTCTCCCCTCCCTCCCTCCTTCCCTCCCTGCTGCCTGCTAATCCAGATGTAGAACTCTCAACTCCCTCTCCAGCACATCTGCCCACACCTGCTTCCTGCCATGGCCGTAATGGACTAACTCTCTGAACCTGTGAGCCAGCCCAAAGTGAAATGTTTTTCTTTATAAGGGCTGACATGGTCTCTCTGCACAGCAAAAGAAACCCTAACTAAGACAGGTAGTCACTGTCTTCAGTTGTATACCCACAGTAGGGTTCAATAGAGCCACAGATCACCCTGGTTAAGCTCAGAAAGTCACAAAATAAAGCAAAAGAATGAGAAGGGAGGAAAGAGCCTAGGAAGAGAAGAGAGGAAAGGGTGCAGCAGAAACGAGAACGGATTATATACATGTCTGAAACTGTTCAAGAACAAGCTTTGTGAGGGTTTCCCAAGCAAAGACGAGAGATGCTGGGGCCGTCAAGGCTAAGCCGAGACTGCTGACTTCGCTTTCCGTCTCTGCCAAGGGACACCCCAAAGCCACCACAGGCTTAGCATCAATCCACTTTTGGAAGGAATGTCCGTCTCCAAAGAAAGCCACTCCTATTATTACAAACTGTAGAGATTGGGAACCACCAGCGTGTGGTGTTGGCATCTTTAATGGTGTCTTTGGGATTAAGCATTGGTCACCCCAAGAAAGGCCAGGTCACAACCTCATGCCGAACTCTCAATAACTTGGGGGGCTTTCAATAACTCTCCTAACTCAAACATGTGATTCTGGGGGAGCCCATTCAAGGGTTTTCCCCCCTGTTGGGCTCACTTAAAGAAATTTGAGCCCGGCACAAATAAATTTCCCAGCTACACCTACTGCTTGGCCTTGTTTCCTATTTCCTTGGAGTCCTTGACTGACTCTGCTTTGTTCTCTCCTGTAGGGATTACAGAATGCTCCACTAGAAGAGATCATGAGGAAAATTGGAGCCAAGCTTCATATCTGACAGGTAACAAAGATTTCCCAACAAAATGATCAAGTCCATCAAGGCCAGCCGCCTGGCCCCAACCTGTCCTCTGCACCACACTGCCCTCTCCTGGCCACATATGGAAACAACCACTGGGAGGCATTTGATTTGTGGGAGTCTTGCCTAATGAAGGCTTCCTTGAGGACTAGTCATAAGTGTTGTCTCCAAGCTGTCTCTCTGCAGACTTCCCTCCTTCCTGTACTCCTTCTTGCTTACTGGAACCCCAGTTTCTCTCTCTGAAGTATGAGAAGAAGATAAACGACGCCGGAAGCTGGTACGAAAGAACACAGGGGCCAGGTTGGGCTGAGGGAGGACCTGCCCGTGCCTGAACTCTTAGCTAGAAGACGCCCCCTCCACACCCCCCCCCACCAACAGCGCAACAAGAAAACCCAAAGCTCTTTGATGCATGAAGCTGTGACATCACAGGCCCGCAAAGCTCAAAGCTTCCATTCCTCAGGATAACAATTTCCATGTATTCATCTCAGAAACTGCAAGGATAAAAAAAATTTAAAACAAACAAACAAACAAACAAACAAAAACAAAAAAACCTCCCAGTGCCTTCAGGAGCCAGAGACCTAAATGGGTTAAGAGGTCAGTGAGAGTGAGTGCGTGGGAGCCATGGGACTCTAGAGGCGACAGTTTGCTACAAGCTTTGTCTCCCTAGCTCCCAGCACCGTGGCCAATTGTTAAGCACTATTTACTGAGTCCTTTATTAAGTCCCAAGTGGAGAGATTTGAAAGTACTTCAAACCTTACACCAACGCCATGAAGTAAGTAGGTGTGGCTAGCTTCACATCCATTTGTTAAGTGGGGAGACCCAGGCACAGAATACAAGAAGTGTTTCCACGGGCAGACAGATTGGTAGGGGTATGGCTGGAGTTTGAACTCAGAACCCAATTTCTTAACTGCCAATATGGGGTACACAGGATGAGCTTGCAGGCTCGGATCCTGGGTGCATTTTAGGAAACAAATTTTTATCAGAGACAACCCATTCCCCTGGCCAATCCCCTGAGCTGTGCAACATGTGACCCATCCAGGGTGTGACATTTAACACATGCACAATTTGAGAGGTTATCACCGAATACTAATATCCCAATTTGGCTTACCGGTCTAAAAGTCCCTCTGCCTGACCTTCCAGGCTTGATGGACTCTTTATCATTAGGTTCTCAAAGGGTGTGTGTGTGTGTGTGTGTGTGTGTGTGTGTTGTAAAGGTGTTTACAGCACAGAAAAGTGCATGTGTAGGTCTCTTCAGGGGCTATATGTAATGATGCCCTAGCTCAGGCCAGAGTTTAAATCATACCATTCCTGTGATCCCAGGATCAGACACTAGATGGCACCACATTCCCCCCTGATGCTGAACCACATACCTCCTAACAGAAAAAATTCAGTAGCTTGAGCAGCCTTAGATTTTTTTCCTGATGTATCTGTACCATCTCAAGGTGAAGAGACTTCGTCCACTTCATATCAATAAGTAAGGGGGTGCTGTGTGTCAGTCTCTGGTGGGAACAGAGGCTTGGTTCCGACAAAAACCACTCACCTTCCCCCACCCCCAGGGATATGGCCAATCTCTACCCCTCCTTCTCTCCTCCCTAGTTCTCCTCCATCCTCCCCAGCCATCCAGCCCTCCTCCACAGCCCTCCTCCATTCTCCCCAGCCCTCCAGCCCTCCTCCCCAGTCCTACCCTCAGGAAGCTCCCCAAGAATCAGGACAGGCTACAGAGTCAAGGAGAGTTGAAGGTGAGAAAGACTGTGGAGCTCAGAAAAGAG